>NC_057808.1:227524574-227535931 GCF_018294505.1 Triticum aestivum
GTTTAGTGAGAGCCGGAGGATCCCAGAATTTTGTTTGGGTTTTCCAGGTGCTTTCCATCGCACAGTACTTTGTACTATGGCCGCCAAGTCAGCGAAGTGTGCTATGTCACGGCGACTTATGGTGTTGAGGATTCCCTTGTCCGTGGAATTTTTGCAAAAGAATGAAATTGCGTCTTCCTCGCGACAGTCCTTGACCTTGCTCATTACAAGGAGGAATCTGGCCCAATAGTGATGTACTGTCTCATGGGGCTCTTGTCGAATGTGGGAAAGATCGCTTATGTCTGGGTGGGTGGGTAGATTTAGGTCCAAACCCTGACCCAATCTGAGGCCCAGGGGCAGAGGAGTTTCTGAGCTTGGCAGTTCGGGCTCCGGGATGTTGCCCAATAGTTCTGGCCCGCTGTCTGATTCTAGGTTCGAAGCTTGGGCCATGTCCTCCCGTAGACGGGTATCCGGCTCGAAGAGCTCGGGAATCCGGACATAGTTTGTCCACAAAATAGAGGAAGAATCGCTACATTGCTCCTCCACCACCGCTATCTGATGGGTGACCGGCGGAGAGTTAATCTCCCTTTGGTCGGGTTTAAGCCCGATCCGATCATAGTCTGTAGCGACTCCCAGGGCGGCGATGCAATCCAACAGCTCGTTCAAGGAAGAGAGCTCCATTGGATCCATCTACTCGGAGAATCCCGAGCCGACGCGGAGGCTGTTTTTGATGACCCGAGAAGTCATCGTCGGCGCGACGGTCGAACGGGCGGTCATGATGAAGCCGCCTAGTCGGAGAGTTTGGCCTACAGCCAGGGCTCCCCCAGAGGTACTGTTGTCCTTGACAACAAGACGAGCCATCAAGCCTTATCGTGACGGCATAGTGGAACTCTCAATGAAAGCACCAATGTCGGTGTCAAAACCGGCGGATCTCGGGTAGGGGGTCCCGAACCATGCGTCTAAGGCGGATGGTGAGGGAGTCCTGGATTAGGGGGTCCTCGGATAGCCGGACTATATACTTTGGCCGGACTGTTGGATTATGAAGATACAAGATTGAAGACTTCGTCCCGTGTCCGGATGGGACTCTCCTTTGCGTGGAAGGCAAGCTTGGCAAGTCGGATATGTAGATCTCCTGCCTTGTAACTGACTCTGTGTAACCCTAGCCCCCTCCGGTGTCTATATAAACCGGAGGGTTTAATCCGTAGGACAACAACAATCATAATCATAGGCTAGCTTCTAAGGTTTAGCCTCTACGATCTCGTGGTAGATCAACTCTTGTAATACTCATATCATCAAGATCAATCAAGAAGGAAGTAGGGTATTACCTCCATCGAGAGGGCCCGAACCTGGGTAAACATTGTGTCCCCCGCCTCCTGTTACCATCCGCCTTAGACGCACAGTTCGGGACCCCCTACCCGAGATCCGCCGGTTTTGACACCGACATTGGTGCTTTCATTGAGAGTTCCACTGTGCCGTCACCAGAAGGCTTGATGGCTCCTTCGATCATCGGCAACAATGCGATCCAGGGTGAGGTTTTTCTCCCCGGACAGATCTTCGTATTCGGCGGCTTCGCACTACGGGCCAACTCGCTTGGCCATCTGGAGCAGATCGAGAGCTATGCCCCTGGCCGTCAGGTCAGGTTTGGAAGCTTAAACTATACCGCCGACACCCGCGGAGACTTGATGTTTGACGGATTCGAGCCCATGTCAGGTGCGCCGCACAGTCACGACGAGCATGACTTAGCTCTGCCGTCGGACAGTGTTCGAGAGATCACACCTGTGGCTACTCCGGCCCTCAATCCGGAGCAGATTGCGCCGTCTGAGGATGGGTGGATGGACCCCGCCACGGAGGCCGCACACTCAGTGGCGATAGAGCCGAATACTGACTTCACCTCCTATGAGACCTGTCTTGCCGAACTCTTGGATTCATCCCCGGCCACGGGCTCCGAACCGCCTGCGTCAGTGCCTATCGAAGCTGATTGGGCACCGATCATGGAGTTTTCCTCCGTGGATATCTTTCAGCACTCGCCCCTAGGCGATGTGCTAAATTCATTAAGGTCTCTCTCCTTGTTAGGAGGCCCTTGGCCGAACTGTGAACGGCTTGAGTGGGAAGCAGACGACGAAGAAATTCGTTCCCCACCCACCACCCACTTAATAGCCACTGTCGACGACTTAACCGACATGCTTGATTTCGGCTCCGAAGACATCGACGGTATGGACGACGATGTAGGAGAAGAACAGGAACCACCGCCCACAGGGTGCTAGACTGCCACCTCATCATATGATATATACATGGTGGACACCCCCAAAGAAAGCGATGGCAATAAGGCAACGGAGGATAATCCCCTCGAGAAGCAATCTAAGCACCGACGTCATCGGCGCCGCTCTAAGCCCCGCCATAGCAAAAGCAGCGATACCGGCACAAGAGACAATAACGCTGCGGATAGTGCTGAAGACAAAGACAATCCCCTCCAGCCAAGCTTCGGGCAGGAGGATGGGCAAGCTAGCCCTAAGAAACAGGCGACAGACAAAGAATCAGAAGATGAAACTTACATGTCCCTCTCCGAAGACGAGGCGAGCCTCGGCGACGAAGAATTTATCGTGCCTGAGGATCCCGTCGAGCAGGAGCGCTTCAAGTGCCGGCTTAGAGCCACAACAAAAAGCCTAAAGAAAAAGCAAGAGCAATTTCAAACTGACCAAGATCTGCTAGCGGATAGATGGAGTGAGGTCTTGGTGGCCGAGGAATACGAACTCGAGCGCCCAAACAAAAGTTACCCGAAGCGCAGGTTGCTACCCCAACTCGAGGAGGAAGCATTAAAGCCTACGCTTCCAGCGTATGATGCGGCTGACCGGCCACCTCGTGGCCAAGACAAAGCGGCATGTCAAGCCGAAGTCCAGCCCGCACCCCGTCGCCAGTTAAACAAAAATACTAAGGCCCGGGGTAATACGCAAGACCTGCGAGATGTATTGGAAAACAAAGCAGGACATGCAAGATCGACCTACGGATCACGGGGGCGCGCCCCAACGCGTGATGACAACCGTCACGCCGGATATACTAAAAGCAAATCCGGTCGGGCCGAACACAGCAAACAAGACTCGTATGAACTACGTCGTGATATAGCCCGGCACAGAGGCGCCGCACACCCCCTATGCTTCACTGATGAAGTAATGGATCAAGAATTCCTAGAAGGGTTTAAACCCGTGAACATTGAATCATATGACGGCACTACAGACCCCGCGTTATGGATAGAGGATTTCTTCTTCCACATTCACATGGCCCGCGGGGATGATCTACATGCCATCAAGTATCTCCCGCTAAAACTCAAAGGGTCGGCTCGGCATTGGCTGAATAGCTTCCCGGCAAACTCCATCGGAAGTTGGGAGAACCTGGCAGACGCATTCCTGGACAACTTCCAGGGCACTTATGTTCGGCCACCGGATGCTGACGATTTAAGTCACATAACACAACAGCCTGGAGAGTCAGCCAGGAAATTCTGGACTCGGTTCCTAACTAAAAAGAACCAAATTGTCGACTGTCCGGATGCCGAAGCCCTAGCAGCCTTTAAACATAACATCCGTGACAAGTGGCTCGCCCGACATCTCGGCCAAGAGAAGCCAAAATCCATGGCAGCCCTCACGACACTCATGACCCGCTTCTGCGCGGGCGAAGATAGCTGGTTGGCCCATAGCAACAACACAGCAAGCAACCCTGGCACATCAGAGGCCAGAGATAGCAACGGCAAACCTCGACGCAACAAACACAAGCGCCGCAAACATGGTGAAAATGCCGAAGATACGGCAGTCATTGCCGGATTTAGTGGCTCTAAGTGCAGTCAGCGGAATGGGCCACTCAAAAATGACAATTCGGGTCCGTCCAGTCTCGACCGCATACTCGACCGCCCATGCCAAATTCATGGCACCCCGGGAACACCAACCAATCATACAAACAGAGAATGCTGGGTCTTCAAACAAGCCGGCAGGTCAGGCGCCAAAAACAAAGATAAGGGGTCTCAAAGCGATGATGGCGACGAGGAGCCCAGATCATCGAGTACAGGAGGGCAAAATAAATTTCCCCCGCAAATCCAAACAGTGAACGTGGTAAACGGCACCCACACTCCCAACCCGGACCAGATGCGCACCCTTAGGGATGTCGACTTAACAGAACCAGTCGCCCCACAATATAAACTCAGGCCGATCACCTTCAACCGCAAGGATCGTCCGGTTAACACCAATCAGGGCAATCCAGCCGCACTAGTCCTCGACCCAATAATTGACGGGTTCCACCTCACACGAGTCCTTATGGACAGAGGCAGCAGTCTAAACTTGCTTTACCAGGACACAGTGCGCAAGATGGGCATCGATCATTCAGTGATCAAACCCACTAAAACCACCTTCAGAGGTATTATACCAGGTGTGGAGGCCAGTTGTACAGGCTCCATCGCCCTTGAGGTAGTCTTCGGATCACCAGACAATTACCGTGCCGAAGAGTTAATCTTTGACATCGTCCCCTTTCGCAGTGATTATCAGGCACTGCTCGGATGAACCGCGTTCGCTCGATTCAACGCGGTGCCACATTATGCCTACCATAAGCTCAAGATGGCCGGTCCGCGCGGCGTCATCACGGTTAATGGCAAGGCCGAACTTTCCCTCGGTACCAAAGAGTATACCGCTGCTTTAACAGCGGAAGCAATGAGTGGCACCTTTCAATTGAACCTCGAGTCGACGGCCAGGCTCCCGGACACCGCCAAACGACTCCGAACTACTTCGCGGCAAAATAAAAAGGCTCGTCCAGAGCTCAATTAAAAACACCCTGGCGAAGGCCAGGACATGCCACATACCGCGGCTCAACCGCTCTGCGGCACACAAACATTTCTTACATTTCCCTTGCAGGTTCAACTTTGCGCAGACCAGGACTGGCGATATGGAAGCAGCTCGAACGCACAAGGGAATCCTTAGATATTCCCCGCGATGACCATCCGACTATACTCCAGATCCGCACATTGCTTCTTCCCCCTGGTCTCAGCAGGTTCCACAGTCATATTTCTTTTTTATCACATTACCTGTACTCATACGCATCGATGTACTATTCAAATACAATATGTGGATTTATACGATGCTTATCTGCTGATATTTCTTACTGAAATTCTTTTGTCAAGTGGCATCCGTACACCGCGATGTGCCTTAAATATGCCAGGGGCTTCGTTTTACCCATAATATGGCAATAAAGTCTGAACACCTTCACGGAAGTTTGGTACCCCGAACTTATAGCATTATATGCATCAGCTCCGAATCATGTCTTGGGTCAAATGTTGGGTTTGCTCGGCTCCCATGTTTTGCTGCCTTACGTTCTGCTATATCGACTAAGGCGGCACAGGGAGAACTACTGCGATTGTGTCCCGGTTCTTTTGGACGAGCACCTCAGTAGAGAAAGCCGAAAACTGACTGTCATGATATGGCGAGAGCTGGTCAGCTATTCGAGAGGTTGTAAAATCTTTAAGGATTTCTCCCGGATAATGCCATAACCAATGCAGCGTGCGATGGATGAGTTTTTCTTCCGATCAGGTGCTTATAAGAGCCCCTCGTGCGGTCTTCCGAACACCAGGGGCTGCGCCTACCTTCCTTTCCTAAAGCTCCTATGGCTAAGTGAGAGTGATAAAGCCCTATAGTCCGATTGCCTGGTTCGTCGTGCTGAACACCTCCTTCGAAGGACCCAAAACTAGGATAAAGAGTGATCAGGTTTATCCCGAACACCCCCGTACTTCCTACGTGGGGGCAGAAGCCGACGACGGGCCAACTCTCAGGATTAATATATAAAACGGCCGCGCAGGAGGATAAACTTTTATATAACAGGCAATAAATAATAGAAATGACCTTGTTCAACATTACAAAGGACAACATGATTGTATTCATGGAAATATAATGTCCTCGGTGCATTTCTCCACCGCAAGGCAGGATCCTTTCAGGATACTTTCATAATATAATTCGGGCTTGCGGTGCTACTTCCCCTCTAGCGGTCCCTCGGTCATCAGCTTTTCAGCATCCATCTTCCCCCAGTGCACCTTTGCGCGGGCGAAGGCCATTCGCGCACCCTCTATACAGACCGACCGCTTGATGACGTCAAGTCGAGGGCAGGCACTCACAAGCCGCTTCACGAGCCCGAAGTAGCTGCTTGGAATCGGCTCGGCGGGCCATAGCCGGATAATCAAATCCTTCATGGCTAGTTCGGCCGCCCTATGCAGTTCGATCAGCTATTTCAGTTGGTCGGCGAAAGGCATCGGATAATACAGTGCGAGATACTGCGACCAGAAGAGCTTATCCGCAGTGTTCCCTTCTTCGGCTCGGTAGAATTGGGCGGCATACGATATGTTGCGGGGCAGTTCCCTAAACACCCCTGGAGAAATCCGAACTCAAAATTAGAAACATGATTTTCTCCTCAAATGCTTAATTTACATGGAAAAGAGCCTTACCCGCTGCGATCTTCCTCGCCTCTTGGATCTCCTGCAGGGCGCCTTGGGTTTCCCCCTGGGCATCGCGCGCGGCCTGCTAAGCCCTGGTGAGTTTGGATTCTTTCTCCGTTAAACTCTGCTCCAAGGTCTCGCATTTCTTAACGGCCTCTTGAAGCTTCTGCTCAGCTTCAATAACCCTGGCCTCGTGCTTCTCACTAAGAGCCTGCTCTGCGGCTGCCTTTTCCTTGGCCTCGGCGACAACCTTCTTAAGAGCCTCGACTTCGGTCATTGTCCCTAGCAAAAATCATGGAACATATTTTATCATACTGGAAATTCGTTCGCACTGAACGCGAACAAGGCCTGCGCATACCTTGTTTATCTTCCAACTGCCTTTTCAACTGGCCAAGTTCTTCTTTGGTCCGCTCCAGACTCTGATTCAGTCCGGAGACCTCTGCAGTATGAGAGGCAGCAGCCGCTGCAGACGCCTGCTTATAAAAGAGAGATAGATGTCATCAAATGAGTCTTCCTGCGAACATCATTTTGATCCTCTGTCCGGTTCTTTCTTTCACCGGATAGCGTATCAGGGGCTACTATCCATACTATGACACTCTTCGAAACCTCATAAAACATACCTCAAAGCCTCTTATAAGGTTGATACAGGCTTCATTCAGTCCACTCTCAGCAGACTGAATCTTCTTAATCACCGCACCCGTAAGGGCACGGTGTTCATCGACGATGGAGGCGCTCTTCAGCGCCGCCAACAAAGCATCCGACACCTCTGGCTGGACAGAGATTGCCGGTGGAACAGGCACGCCCCCTCCAGCCGAGGGAGGCCGCCTGCTTGATTCAGGAGCCGTATTGGTCTCCGGAATTTCGTCCGGCTGGGAGCCGAATTCAAGATGGCTCCCGCTGACGAATCCCATGGGAAACTTCTCCCCCATGTCTCCGGCCCCTGAAGTTTGACCTCCAGGCGCCGCTTTCACGATCTCTTCCCTCCCTCCTTGGTCGGGGTCCTTCCGGGACGAAGCCTCATTGTTATCCACATGTTTCAGGGAAGGGGCCTTCGGGGGCGTCCCGCTCTCCATAGCATCCGAGCTAAGCAAATCCTCTGATGAGGATTGTTCGGTGCGGGACCTTGCCGGGCTACAAAAAATACGGCTCAGGTCAAAATATTGCGCCATGATGATACTGGACGCATAAATGTATTCGGATTTTATACTCACGAGTTCACCAGGGGTTGGGCCCTGGGATCCCACGCCGGGCTGTTGTCGGTGGCGGCAGTGGACTTTTCCGGAAGAGGAGCTTTTCTCCTTTTAGGCGACTCAGCCTCCAAGTGTATGGAGGCCTCCCTCTTCTTTCTTCCCCCCACTGGGGATTCGTCTTCCTCCTCCTCCTCGTCCTCTTCGGAGGCAGAACCGGATATTGTGTCCGAAGTGCCGCGGTGACGAAGGCCGCCCCGGGTCTTTTTGGCCTCCTTCTCGGCCTTCTTCTTCGGCGCCTTGTACGGCGCCGGGACCAACATCTTCGTCAGAAGTGGGCAGGCCGGTTCTTCGGGCAGCGGGGCCAGACAGTGGATCCGCCCCGCCTTCTTCGTCTAGCCCTAGGGGAGTTGAGGAAAACACATTAAGCATTTCCCTTGGGTTATGCAGATAAAACATATAATAACTTACCGAGCTTGCAGGGCAGGACAGTTGGTACCCGCGGACCTCGGCCGAGTCCGGCCATGATTTGCCGGACTTGAAAAGCACCTTCCAGATGTCTTTGTGCGAGGAGCCAAAGAGCTCTCGCAGGGTCTGGTGCTTGGCCGGACAGAATTCCCATAGATTGCAAGCCCAGTGTTGACAAGGCAGGATCCGGCGAACTAACATCACCTGGACTACATTGACAAGTTCGATGTTCTTGTCTTCCATATCCTTAACACGCGTTTGGAGCACCGACAGTTCGTCGGACGAAGACCAGTTCAGGCCCTTCTTAGGCCAGGACGTAAGCCGTAGAGGGGCTCCAGATCGGAACTCGGGAGCAGCGGCCCATTCTGTGCCGCGCGGCTCAGTGATGTAAAACCACTGCTGTTGCCACTCTTTGACGGAATCATTAAAAGTACCTGTTGGCCATGTGACATTGGGCATCTTGCTCACCATAGCGCCCCCGCACTCGGCGTGCTTGCCGCTCACTACCTTGGGCTTCACATTAAAGATCTTCAGCCATAAGCCGAAGTGTGGCGAGATGCGGAGAAAAGCCTCGCACACGACGATGAATGTCGAGATGTTGAGGAAGGAATTGGGGGATAGATCATGAAAATCGATCCCGTAATAATACATGATGCCGCGAACGAACGGGTGGAAGGGAAAACCTAGCCCGCCGACAAAATGAGGGAGGAATACAACGCTCTCGTGGGGTTCCGGAGTAGGGATGACCTGTCCCGCCGTCGGGAGACGGTGGCTGATTTTCTTGGCCAGGTACCCGGCCTCCCGAAGCTTTTTGATATCCTTCTCCCGGACGGTAGAGGCCATCCACTTACCTCCTGCTCCAGATCCGGACATTTTCGGAAGGCCTTTGTGGGCGGAGAAGATGAATGCTCGGGCGCTGGAGCTCGAGCGAAGGGGAATGGATCGGGAAGAAGAAAGCGTGGGTGCGAAAGGGAGTCCTTATCCCCTTATAAAGGCAGCAGCGCCTCCCCACTTGCCTAGCAAACTCGCTTATTCCCCAAGCGCCGTGATTAATGGCGCGGTTGGGTTACCCACACCCGTATTGATGAGAATCCCGTGATAAGGGGACACGATCTCTCCTTCGACAAGACGTGCCAAGAAAACTGCCTCGCAATATGTGCGGTAGCTGGTTGAGGAAAATGGTTCGAATAATGACCGGGCCGTGGCGTGATGTCACGTTATGAAGAGTTGTCAGCAGATTAGATTTCTGGAAATATTATACTCTCTACGGTTTTGCAGAGCCAGACACGATGCTTGTGTTCAAAATCTTCTATGGAGTATTCGGAGGAGGAACCCGCCTTGCAATGCCGAAGAGAATCTGCGCGCCGGACTCATCATCATTGAAGCCTGGTTCAGGGGCTACAGAGGGAGTCCTAGATTAGGGGGTCCTCTGACAGCCGGACTATATACTTTGGCCGGACTGTTGGATTATGAAGATACAATATTGAAGACTTCGTCCCGTATCCGGATGGGACTCTCCTTTGCGTGGAAGGCAAGCTTGGCAATTCGTATATGTAGATCTCCTCCCTTGTAACCAACTCTGTGTAACCCTAGCCCCCTCCGGTGTCTATATAAACCGGAGGGTTTAGTCCGTAGGACAACAACAATCATAATCATAGGCTAGCTTCTAAGGTTTAGCCTCTATGATCTCGTGGTAGATCAACTCTTGTAATACTCATATCAGCAAGATCAATCAAGTAGGAAGTAGGGTATTACCTCCATCGAGAGGGCCCAAACCTGGGTAAACATTGTGTCCCCCGCCTCCTGTTACCATCCGCTTTAGACGCACAGTTCGGGACCCCCTACCCGAGATCCGCCGGTTTTGACACCGACAGATGGTAACAGGAGGCGGGGGACACACGCCCTCTCGATGGAGGTAGTACCCTACTTCCTGCTTGATTGATCTTGATGATATGAGTATTACAAGAGTTGATCTACCATGAGATCGTAGAGGCTAAACCCTAGAAGCTAGCCTATGATTATGATTGTTGTTGTCCTATGGACTAAACCCTCCGGTTTATATAGACACCGGAGGGGGCTAGGGTTACACAGAGTCGGTTACAAGGGAGGAGATCTACATATCCGAATTGCCAAGCTTGCCTTCCACGCAAAGGAGAGTCCCACCGGAACACGGGACGAAGTCTTCAATCTTGTAGCTTCATAGTCCAACAGTCCGGCTGTCCGAGGACCCCCTAATCCAGGACTCCCTCACCCCTCCGGTTGCTGATCTTCGAATGTTGCCACTTGCCGGCTGCTGGAAGCCGATTGCTGGGCCTTGCGCTTGTTGTCGTTCGGCTGCTGGCGCTGGTCGGAGTCACAGGCCGGCGTCTGAGAAGCCGGCGGGAGCACCTTCCCGGAAGCGTCCACCCGGATCTCTGACTTCATCGAGGAGTCGGCAGTGGCGTACTTGTCCGCCATGATCAGGAGCTCGTCCACGGTGGTCGGCTCGTCGCACAGGAGTTGGTGCTTGAGCAAGGTGCCCTCTCTGCACCCGGCGGTGAAGTATTCTATGGCCCGCACCTCGTGCACCCCTTCGCAGGAGTTGCGCAACTCGTCCCAGCGCGTCAGGTAGTCGCGAGTGGACTCGGTCAGGCCTTGGATGCACATGGAGAGTTGGCGAGGCTTGGGCGGCCGCTTGTAGGTGCTGGTGAAGTTGCTGATGAAGACATGGGCAAAGTCTAGCCAGTTGTTGACGTTGTATGGCTTGAGGCTGTTCAGCCATGTCCGGGTCGTGCCCCGGAGCATGAGCGGAACGTACTTCACAGCAACACGCTTGTTGCCGTTAGCTGTGCCGACGGCCGTGGAGTAGTCGACCAGTCAGTCTTCCGGCTTCACGGAGCCGGTGTACTTGGGAGTATCTCGAGGGAGCGAGAACCCTTTGGGGAAGGGCTCGTCGCGAATGCGGGGGCCAAAGCAGGCCGGGCCGATTGCATCTTCTTCTTCTACGGCCAAGGATCGAGTAAGTTGCTCGATCCGATGGCGTGCGTCGTTCTCTCCAACTCCTCCACGTGGGCCCAGGAGGCCTCCGAGAGTCAGATGATCAACATGCATCGGGGAAGTGCGCCTCTCCATGCGAGGAGGAGGTGGACAATCATCCCGCCGTTCTTCTGCTCGTGGGCGGCCGTGCTGGTCGCGCACAATCGTGAGGGGGTGTGCCGACTGCGGCTAGCAGCCGGCTCCCGGTCTCGCCGATCGCAAGCGCCGCCTGTCGAGGACCGGTAGGTCAC
>NC_057808.1:227536205-227542192 GCF_018294505.1 Triticum aestivum
GGGGGGGTGGTTTTTGGCTTGCTCGCCGGGTTCCCTCACGCGACGGCCCGCGTTTTGTTGCGCGGCGGCCGCGTCGAGGAGCTGCTGTAGGCGTGCCATCTGGTTGCGCTGCTCTACACCCTCCAGGTTGTCCAGCTCATCTGCCGCCGCCTGGGCAGCGCGTAGGTTCTCCATCGGGGTGGCGTAGACGGGGCGTCCGGCTCCCAGCATGCTGGCAATAGCCGCGCCGCGCTACCGGACAGTGCCCACTCGGCTAGGTTCACCAGCAGTCGGCGTGCCACCCACGACGCGATCGATTTCCCGCTGGTAGGCTTCAGCGCGGCGCCTCATGGCAGCCAGCTTGTTGGCGTTGTCGAGGAGTGAGACGCGGAAGGTTTCCAGCGTTGCTCCGTCAGCATCTGCAGCCACGGGCGTGGCCAGACCCCGCATGGCTGCCTGTAGCAGGTCCTGGCCAGCCCCATCGGAGGCTCCGCTGTGGCCAGTGACCAGCACTTCCGTAATGGTGCTAGCGCTAGCATTGCTGACCGTAGGAGGGAGCGGGTCGTCGATGACCACCACATTGCCAGGGAAGGCATCAGTGGACGCCGCATCGGAGTCGATGAGCATCTCGACGGGCGAGTCGGTGGAGTTGACAGACTCCAGGTCGGAGGCGGGCTCGTTGGCGATGCAGAGCGTGCCGAGGAGGTCGACGAGGCAGCTCTTGGAGCTGGCCGCTCCCACACCGGGCGCGGGCTCGTCGGAGAGGCTGATCTCGCTGATGAGATCAGTGAGGCAGCTTGCGGTGCAAGCGGCTTCCATGCGGCGAAGCGCGTCGACGCAAATGCCATCAGGCGTGCCGGGCTGACTGCGAAGCGCGTCGACGCAAACGCCATCAGGCGTGCCGGGCTAGCTGCGCTCGCTAGGAAGGAAGAAGGATCCCGTCCAGAACGTGTTTCCGGCCGATGGTGCACTTAGCCCCACGGTGGGCGCCAAATGTTGGGGATATCTAGCGACATATGCCAGGGGTGGCTTATCATGGATGAGGACAGGAGTACGTCGTCGGGCCCTGGAAGCGGGAGTGAGCGAGATCTCGAACGCCTACGAGTCTTACCCAGGTTCGGGGCTCTCCATGGAGATAACACCCCTAGTCCTGCTCTGCGGGGTCTCCGCATGATGACTATCGTCAATAGGTGGCTACAAGGTTGCTCCTTGAGTGGTTCGGCTAGAGGGAGAAGAAGGGCAAGGCTAGCTCCTCTACCTTTTTCTATGCGTGTGCATGTTCACTAGGGTTCTGAACCCTTTGCATGGGTGAACCTGGGGGGTTTATATAAGCCTACCCCCAGGGGTACAATGGTAATCCTTCCGAGTGTGGGACCCGGATGTCAGTGTCTCTGGGCGCCGGGTTCTCCGCCGGCCGCTGGGGCCCGCTGCTTGGTGGGTCCCGCCGGGTGCCGCGGACTCGGCCGACAGGTAGGGCCCCCCGCCTGCAGGCCATGCTGACTGCTTTTTACTGTTGCCTCGCCCTGGGTGACAGATGCCATGTCGGGGGGCGCATGGCTACAGTCCCGCCGCGTGGCGGGAGCTTACTGTAGCCACACCCCGTCTCATCGAATCAATGGTGCGCAAACTCCGAGGAGAGGGAGGGCCGCCTGCTAGAGGTTGGCCCACCCTTGAGGCCGTCTGCTCGGAGTGCGCCACCTTCTAGCTGCTCATGGACAGGTAGGGCCCGCTGCCTGCGCGCCGTATGACCTCCCGCCATGGGAGCATGGCTCCTGCTGACGTAGGCCGCGTCATGGGACGCGTGGCTACAGTGTGCGCCGGGCGAGGGGTGTCCACTTGGTACGCCCGCACTGTGGCCACGTTCCTCCTGGATTCGGGGGTGGCAGGTGGTCCTGTAGCCACGCCCCATCTTGTCGTAGTAAATGGGTGCAAACTTTGAGGGGACATTGGGCCACCTACTGGGGGTCGGCTCCCTGAGGCCGCCTACTGAGAGCACGCCGCATTCTAGCAGCCGGCCCCTCAGTCCAGCCGGCCCAAGGAGGCGGCCGTTCGTCAAGAAGGTGCGATGGGCTTAGCTAGCCCCGATATCTTGAAACGTTATGGGGTGCCCATGAGGCTACCTGTGGTCAATCCCTCTGACAAGGTGGTCTCCGGAAGCATCGGTTAGTGCATTATAAAAGATATCAAATATTTAATTTTTCTTGAGAGGATGATCAGGCAAAGCATTAAGTAATTGGAGAAGCCTCCCCCAAGCTTGTGGGAGACTCTCTTCTTCAATTTGCACAAAATTAAATATTTCCTTTAAGGCAACTTGTTTCTTATGAGCAGGGAAATATTTTTGAGAGAAGTAATAAATCATATCCTGGGGACTACGCCCACAACCAGGAGCTAGATAATTAAACCATAACTTAGCATCACCCTTTATTGAGAATGGAAATAATTTAAGGATATGGTAATAACGATTTTTTTCCTCATGAGCAAATAGGGTGGCTATATCATTCAATTTAGTAAGATGTGCCACAACAGTTTCAGATTCATAACCATAGAAAGGATCAGATTCAACCAAAGTAATTAACTCAGGATCGACAGAGAATTCATAATCCTTATCAATAACAAAGATAGGTGAAGTAGAAAAAGCAGGATCATATTTCATTCTAGCATTCAAGGATTTTTCTTTCAGCTTAACTAACAATTTTTTAAGATCCTCTCTATCATTGCAAGCAAAGAAGTCTCTAGCAGTTTCTTCATCCATAATGTAACCCTCAGGAACAACAGGCAATTCATATCTAGGGGAGAATCATAATCATCAGTTTCAATAATATCATCAATTTTAGTAATTTCATTCTCTCTAACCCTAGCAAGTTGTTCATCAAGAAATCCACCTAGTGGCATAGTATTATCAAGCATAGAAGTAGTATCATCATAAGCATCATGCGTAGAAAAGGTGGCATCATCAATAACATGTGACATATCAGGATCAATAGCATGTGTAGGTGTTGCAAGTTTACTCAAAACAGAAGGAGAATCAAGTGCAGAGCTAGATGGCAGTTCCTTACCTCCCCTTGTAGTTGAGGGAAAA
This sequence comes from Triticum aestivum, assembly GCF_018294505.1. Lineage (NCBI taxonomy): Eukaryota > Viridiplantae > Streptophyta > Magnoliopsida > Poales > Poaceae > Triticum > Triticum aestivum. The sequence continues at coordinate 227,539,264 of NC_057808.1, forward strand.
ATCTTAGTGATCAACAGATATAAATCCCAAGTGACTCAGAGAATAGAGCTATGCTCCCCGGCAACGGCGCCAGAAAAAAGGTGTTGATAACCCACAAGTATAGGGGATCACAACAGTTTTCGAGGGTAGAGTATTCAACCCAAATTTATATATTCGACACAAGGGGAGCCAAAGAATATTCTTGAGTATTAGCAGCTGAGTTGTCAATTCAACCGCACCTGAAAGACTTAATATCTGCAGCAAAGTTTTTAGTAGCAAAGTAGTATGGAAGTAACGGTAACAGTGGCACAAGTAACAGTAGCGATATTGTAGGAATCGTAACAGTGGCAACGGAAAAGTAACTTAGCAAAGATCAATATGAAACGAGCTCGTAGGCAATGGATCCATGATAGATAATTATGTCCGATGGCATTCATCATGCAACGGTTATAACATAGGGCGACATAGAACTAGCTCCAGTTCATCAATATAATGTAGGCATGTATTCCAAATATAGTCATACGTGCTTATGGAAAAGAACTTGCATGACATCTTTTGTCCTACCCTCCCGTGGCAGCGGGGTCCTATTGGAAACTAAGGGATATTAAGGCCTCCTTTTCATAGAGTACCGGACCAAAGCATTAGCACTTAGTGAAAACATGCACTCCTCAAACTACGCTCATCACCGAGAGTGGTCCCGACTATTGTCACTCCGGGGTTGCCGGATCATAACACATAGTAGGTGACTATAACTTGCAAGATAGGATCAAGAACACAAATATATTCATGAAAACATAATAGGTTCAGATCTGAAATCATGGCACTCGGGCCCTAGGGACAAGCATTAAGCATAGCAAAGTCATAGCAACATCAATCTTTGAACATAGTGGATACTAGGGATCAAACCCTAACAAAACTAATTTGATTACATGGTAAATCTCATCCAGCCCATCACGGTCTAGCAAGCCTACGATGGAATTACTCATGAACGGCGGTGAGCATCATGAAATTGGTGATGGAGGATGGTTGATGATGACGATGGCGACGGATTCCCCTCTCCGGAGCCCCGAACGGACTCCAGATCTGCCTTCCCGAGTAAGAACAGGGCTTGGCGGCGGCTCCGTATAATAAAACGCGATGAATCCTTCTCTCTGATTTTCTCCCCGAAAGTGAATATATGGAGTTGCACTTGAGACCGGTGGAGGTCCAGGGGGCCCACAAGGTCGGAGGGCGCGCCCCAGGAGGGTGAGCGTGCCCCCACCCTTGTGGCTAGGGTGTGGGCCCCTACTGTTGATTCTTTCGCCAATATTTTTTATTTAATTCCAAAACTTGGCTCCATGAAGTTTCAGGTCATTCCATGAACTTTTTATTCTACACAAAAATAACACCATGGCAATTCTGCTGAAAACAGCGCCAGTCCGGGTTAGTTCCATTCAAATCATGCAAGTTAGAGTCCAAAACAAGGGCAAAAGAGTTTGGAAAAGTAGATACGACGGAGACGTATCATGTACCTTGCCATGAGTTTGACAACGGGGTACAATAGTGATCTAGGAGTAGATCACTGGACAGCGGTCAAAATTATCCTTAGTTACCTAAAAGGACTAAGGAATATTTCTCGGTTACGGAAGTGATAAAGAATTCGTCGTAAAGGGTTACGTCGATGCAAGCTTTGACACCGATCCGGATGACTCTAAGTCTCAATCTGGATACATATTGAAAGTCGGAGGAATTAGCTAGTGTAGCTCCATGCGGAGCATTGTAGACATAGAAATTTGCAAAATGTATATGGATCTGAATGTAGCAGACCCGTTGACTAAACTTCTCTCACAAGCAAAACACGATCACACCTTAGTACTCTCTGGGTGTTAATCACATGGTGATGTGAACTAGATTATCGACTCTAATAAACTCTTTGGGTATTGGTCACATGGTGATGTGAACTATGGGTGTTAATCACATGGCGATGTGAACTAGATTATTGACTCTAGTGCAAGTGGGAGACTGAAGGAAATATGCCCTAGAGGCAATAATAAATTTGTTGTTTTATATTTCCTTATTCATGATAAAGGTTTATTATTCATGCTAGAATTGTATTTATCGGAAACCTAAATACATGTGTGAATACATAAACAAACACTGTGTCCCTAGTGAGCCTCTACTTGACTAGCTCGTTGATCAAAGATGGTTAAGGTTTCCGAACCATGGATATGAGTTGTCATTTGATAACGGGGTCACATAATTTGGAGAATGATGTGATGGACAAGACCCATTCGTTAGCTTAGCATAATGATCGTTCAGTTTTATTGATATTGCTTTCTTCATATCTATAACACCCCGGATGTAACTTTCCATATTTGTAACTCCAACTCTTGACATTTTCGGCTATGTGTTATGATATTCCCTTCGTGGTCGGGTTTTGTCTCTCGTTTTGCATTTTGTTCATGTCATGCATCTCATACCATGTCATCATGTGCATTGCATTTGCATACGTGTTCGTCTCTTGCATCCGAGCATTTTCCCCGTTGTCCGTTTTGCAATCCGGCACTCCCACCTCCTCCGGTGCACCCCTTTTGTTTTCCATTCATGAGCGGGTGTTGAACGTTCTCGGAATGGACCGAGTCTTGTCAAGTGGCCTTGGTATACCACCCGTAGACCACCGGTCAAGTTTCGTTCCATTTGGAGGTCGTTTGGTACTCCAACGGTTAACCGGGTAACCGCAAAGTCCGTTTGGGTGTTGCAGAAAAACCCCCCTCAAAACCTGCCCAAAACCCACCAAACTCTCTTCCATGCTCAAGTTCGTTCGATCACGATCGTGTGGGCGAAAACCGCACCTCATTTGGACTCTCCTAGCTCCCTCTACCTATATATTTGCACCCTCCCGAAATCATTCGCAAATCAAAACCCTAAAAAAATCCCCGCCGCCACCGGACATGTCCGGTCGCCGCCGGAC
>NC_057808.1:227542506-227552276 GCF_018294505.1 Triticum aestivum
GCTGCCGCCTCGCCGCCGTGCTCCGCCAGCCCCGCCGTCTGCCCGCGCCGCCGCCTCGGTGCCCCGTCGCCGCCTCCCCGACCCCGGCGCCCGAGCCCGGGCCTCCTCTCCGTCCCCTCCGGCCGGCCTCCTCCACCTCCTCCCGTCGCAACTCCGGCCGCCGGCAGCAACTCCGGCGAGAGCCACGACGAACCCTAGCTCCGGCCGCCCGATCTGGATCCAGTCAACGCCGCTAGGTTGACTTTTCTCCTCTCCCCGAAATCTGTCCTGAAAATTTTAACATTATATACCCCTGTTCATTGCATCATAACTCTCTGCATATAGCTCCGTTTCACGCATGTAATATATCGTTCTGTTCGTCTCATGATGCTCTTCATTTTGTTCCATTGCACCATGTTCATTTGAGTACATCTTGATGCCCAAATCTCTGATGCAAGAGTGCTAGTTGCTGTTTTCTGCTGTTACTTAGCAGAACTTGGAGATTTGTTATTTTTGTTGCATTTAATCTGTGCATCTTATGGGCATGAGCTCTACATTTGTTTTGTTGTATGCCATGCCATCTTTCCAGGGGTGTATGCCATATATTTTTGTGACCTCTGTGGTGACTAGCACAAGCATGCAAACTAGGCTCCGTAATGTTTCTGATTTCAGAGACTTCGTAGTTTCTCCAAGTCTGTGACTGTTGTTATTTTGTTGCTATGTATCCATATGGCTACAGAGAGATCCATGATTATTTTGGTGATGTTCAGTAAGGATGTTTTGTAGATATTGTTGTAATTGATCCATTCCTGCTGTTGTTTGCAATTATGGAGTGCCATAGCATGACTCAATCTTGCTCGACTTTTGCTATAAAATATTTCTGGCAGATTCTTAACATGATACACTTTTGCCAAGCTTGTTGTAGTTGTTTCATACATGCTATGTATTTGCTCTTGCCATGGATAGATTCCTAAACATGCCATCTTGCTGTAGGTATGATTGTTTTGTCAGGCATTGCTCTGTGGTGAGTGCATCAAGCTCACCAAGATGCCTTCATATTATTGTTTCTGCCATGCTCTGTTTTCTGCCAAGTCTGAAACCTGTTAACGATACTTGCTATGTTTACATGGTTGCCATCATATCTTCTGTTCCTTTTTTGGCTTATGGTCTGTAAGGGACTTTTGTCATATGCATTTAGTAGAATACTGCCATGGCTGGTTTTGTCATGTTAAGTTCCTACAGCATGTTGATTTCATGCTCTGAACATTGCTACCTGATGCTGTTTCAGTCATGTCCAGTAATTTCACGAAGTCTGTGAACCTGTTATCTTTTGCACTTTTGCCATGCTTGTTTGAGCTTGTTATGTTGTGAGCTAGCCATAGCTCAGTGTTCATCTTTTGTCAGTATCTCCTGTAGATTACTGTCATATGCTTTGTTGCTATGTTGGAGTGCTGTAGCATTGTTACTTGTTGGATTCTATGTGCTATCATGCTGTTAATCCCATATTCGTGTCATTCTTGTTTTGCTTGCCATTTGCAAACCGTGCATCCGTTTCCGGTGATCTTTATATCGATTTCAACCGAAATCATCTCACATTTCCAGTGGCATGCTTGGTTTGCAAAGTTACTGCCTTGTTCATCATTTCCCTTTTGGAGCACGCATATGCATCGCATATCATATCTTGCATATCTTTCATGTATTGCATCATGTTGCTTGTGCATTTCCCGTGATTGATTGTGGTTCCGTTGCTTGTGTTCTTGTTTTGGGTAGAGCCGGGAGACGAGTTCACGAATGAGGAACCTGTTGAGTACGCTTACGAGGATCAAGCTTTCGACAACTCTGAGAACCTTGCAGGCAAGATGACCACCACTCGAAATCACTTCTATCTTTGCTTTGCTAGTTGTTCATTCTTTTGCCATGCTGCGCTACCTATCACCTGCCATATCATGCCTTCCATATTGCCATGTCATTCTCTAACCATCCTTTCCTAGCAAACCGTTGTTTGGCTAAGTTACCGCTTTTGCTCAGCCCTTCTTATAGTGTTGCTAGTTGCAGGTGAAGTTGAAGTTTGTTCCATGTCGGAACATGGATATTTTGGAATATCATAATATCTCTTATTTAATTAATGCATCTATATATTTGGTAAAGGGTGGAAGGCTCGGCCTTATGCCTGGTGTTTTGTTCCACTCTTGCCGCCCTAGTTTCTGTCTTACCGGTATTATGTTCCTTGAGTTTGCGTTCCTTACGCGGTTGGGTGATTTATGGGACCCCCTTGACAGTTTGCCTTGAATAAAACTCCTCCAGCAAGGCCCAACTTCGGTCTTACCATTTGCCACCTAAGCCTTTTCCCCCGGGTTTTCGCGAGCCCGAGGGTCATCTTTATTTTAACCCCCGGGCTAGTGTTCCTCTGAGTGCTGGTCCAAACTAGAGCACCGTGCGGGACCGTCCCTTGGCAACTTGGGTTATGTTGGTACCTGTACGCTTTGCTTATCCGTTGTGCCCTGTGAACGAGATATGTGCAGCTCCTATCGGGATTTGTTGGCACATTCGGGCGGCTTTGCTGGTCTGGTTTTACCATTGTCGAAATGTCTTGTAAACCGGGATTCCGAGACTGATCGGGTCTTTCCGGGAGAAGGTTTATCCTTCGTTGACCATGAGAGCTTATGATGGGCTAAGTTGGGACACCCCTGCAGGGTATTATCTTTCGAAAGCCATGCCCGCGGTTATGAGGCAGATGGGAATTTGTTAATGTCCGGTTGTAGAGAACTTGTCACTTGACTTAATTAAAATACATCAACCATGTGTGTAGCCGTGATGGTCTCTTCTCGGCGGAGTCCGAGAAGTGAACACGGTTTGGGTTATGAATTACGTAAGTAGGAGTTCAGGATCACTTCTTGGTCATTTCTAGATGACGACCGTTCCTTTGCTTCTCTTCTCCCTCTCTTTTGCGTATGTTAGCCACCATATATGCTTAGTGCCTGCTGCAGCTCCTCCTCATTACACCATCCTTTCCTATAAGCTTAAATAGTCTTGATCTCGCGGGTGTGAGATTGCTGAGTCCCCGTGATTCACAGATTCTACCAAAACAGTTGCAGGTGCCGACGATGCCATTGCAGATGACGCAATCGACCTCAAGTGGGAGTTCGATGAGGAACGTGGTCGTTACTATGTTTCTTTTCCTGATGATCAGTAGTGGAGCCCAGTTGGGTCGATCGGGGATCTAGCATTTGGGGTTATCTTATTTTCATTTGGACTTGACCATAGTCGGTCTATGTGTGGATTTTGGATGATGTATGAATTATTTATGTATTGTGTGGAGTGGCGATTGTAAGCCAACTCTCGTTATCCCATTCTTGTTCATTACATGGGATTGTGTGAAGATGACCCTTCTTGCGACAAAACCACAATGTGGTTATGCCTCTAAGTCGTGCCTCGACACGTGGGAGATATAGCCGCATCGTGGGTGTTACAAGTTGGTAATCAGAGCCATCCCCGACTTAGGAGCCCCCTGCTTGATCGAATCGCTGGCGTTGTTGAGTCTAGAACAAAAATGTTTTGAGTCTTAGGATTACATATATCGGAGAGTAGGATTCTTTTTACTCCTCAGTCCCTTCGTCGCTCTGGTGAGGCCTCCTAACGAAGAAGTTTTGACTCTTCTCTCCTCAAATTTCACAAAAAAAAAATTAGGATCACGCGGGTATCTTAGAATCGTTCCGATGGTTTTGTGACGAGAACATTGTTCTTGGTGCCTCCTGACATTTAGGGGTTGTGGCAGTGTCCCGGGGAGTTGAGCTCCAAGGTGTTGTCGTCACAATTTTATCGTTGCAGTTCTGGAATACCTGAGTTTCGCCGACATCGAAATCTCTTTTATGCAGTTGTTGGTGAGATCACCTCGACGCCACCCAGTACTGGGCGGGAGTTCGGGAGTATTGCCATAACTCGTATAACGGATGCTTTTCGAAGGTTGAGGTACACGACTTCCGAAGGTGTCTTGGTTATGTGTTGACGGATGGATACAGCTGGAACTAGGGATTGCTAGTTTGGGTGATATATTTTGTGTCCCCTGTATCCCCAACACCAGATTGCATAACCAGAAAGTTTCGGGAGTTTATAAGTGGGAATTCAAGTAGCTCCTAGATATCCTTCCGACAGACGCATGATATGAGATTGGGGTTCGACGTCTAGTGGTCCGCCTTTCCACGGTTGGTTTTACAGTGGTCTCGTAGTGTCTTAAAGAGTCCTTGGCTATGCCGACTCGGGGACGCTTCGTATGTCATGTGCACAGCCTTGTACATGATGGTGTTGTACGATCGAGCCCGTGTGGGCCCCACCACGAAAACTTCGGACGAAATCTCTATCATATGTTTGCTCCGGCTTATTCTGCAAGCCAATACTTTGTTTTATTTTGTATTGTGGTACGAGTTGCTTTGAAGTTAAATGTTGATTCCATATATTGTTCAAGTGGCTTCTCAACTTATGGAAGTGTGATGATTTACTATGGAATTCATTCGTTCATCCTCGTTCGAATGTTTATTGTGAAGACTATATGTTGCAATTTCTATCCGTTGATTCTACTTTTCTATTTGTCTATCAAGATGCTAACGGATGTCACCCTCTTCAGGATGGCTCCGCCAACGCGTCAGAATCCGGATCGCAATGAAGGGAGTTAGGCGAACCCTCCGCCACCACCTCCGCCTCCGGAGGCATGGCAAGCTATCATGGCAGCCACCAACGCCAATGCTCAGATGATTCTGCAACTCTTGCAAGAACGCACCCAAGGGCAAGGCAATCAAGGAAATCAAGGCCAAGGCAACAATCAGCCTCACTTCGCTACCCTCAACCAGTTTCTCGCAAATCAACCCAAGTCTTTCAGCTACTGTGCCGAGGCCACGGATGCCGATGATTGGCTCGTGGACATCAACAAGCATTTTGAATGTAGCAATGTCAGGCCTGAGGATTTTGTCAAGTTCGCTTCTTTTCAGCTCAAGGACCAAGCTGCTGATTGGTATCAACAATACAAAGATTCCAGAGGAGGTCGTGTGATCACTTGGACTGACTTTTGTCGGGACTTCAAAGCGCACCACATTCCACAAAGTGTTGTTGAGAGCAAGCGTGAGGAGTTCCGCAATCTCAAGCAAGGCAACATGTTTGTGTATCAATTCAACATCCAGTTTCAGAAACTTGCTCGCTTCGCTAAACAAGACGTTCCTGATGAAAAGAGCATGATCTATCACTTCAGAGGTGGCCTTAGAGAGGATCTGCAGTTAACTCTCGTTCTTGTTGAGCCTACTTAGTTTGATCAATTCTACAATATGGCACTGAAGCAAGAGGCTGGTCAGCTCAAGTGTGAGGCTTCTAAGAAGAGAGTCAGGGACGCAGTTCAGTCTTCTTCTTCCTCACTTGTGGCTGCTAAGCAACAGAAGTTCTGGTTGCCTCCTCCTCCTCCGTTTCGTCAGCCTTACTAGCAGAAGAACAAAGGTGGCCATGGATCTTCCCACTCTTCCAACTCTGGCTATCAGAACAAGTCTCAGAATCAAGCTCCAAAGTCCAATGCTCCTTATCATCGTCCATTCTCAGAGGTGACTTGCAACAAGTGTTAGCAGAAAGATCACTATGCTAACAAGTGCTTCAACCAAAGGCGTCTTCTGCCTCCTCCTCCTGTCAGATCTTCCAGCAATGCAGTGGTCAACCATAATCCAAAGTCTGCTAAGGTGAACATGATGAATGCAGCTCAAGCAGAGGAATCTACTGATGTGATAATGGGTAATCTCTCAGTTAATGATATTCCTGCAAAAGTCTTATTTGATACTGGTCATCGCTTTGTTTCATGTCGAGATTGTTCTTCGCAAAGAATGATTTTACTTGGTCTTATCTGGATAAACCATTGGGTGTTGTTTCTCCGGGGAAGTCAATGAGAGCCAACTCGATAGTTCCGGATGTTTCCATCAAGATGGGGAACTATAAATTTCTGTCTTCTCCAGTTGTTCTTGGTGACTCAGATATTGATCTTATTCTCAGGATGGACTGGCTTTCCAAGCACAAGGCTCAACTTGATTGTGCTGCCAGGGAAATTCAATTGACACACTCTTCTGAGGATGTGATTATTTATGCCGCTCGTGATGAAACCATTCGGTTGTTTTCTCTCAATGAGAAGGGCGAATTGAATCCCATCTCTCAAATTCCAGTCGTTTGTGAGTACCAAGATATTTTTCCAGAAGAGCTTCCGGGTATGCCTCCTCACCGGCCAGTTGAGTTCGTTCTCGATCTTGAGCCGGGCACGGAACCCGTTTGCAAGCGTCCATACAAGCTTGGACCCAAGGAGCTGAAGGAATTGAAGAAACAGCTCGATGAACAAGAGCGTCTGGGTTTGATCAGACCGAGTTCATCTCCATGGGGCTGTGGTGTTCTTTTTGTCCAGAAGAAGGATGGCACGGACCGACTTTGTGTCGACTACCGTCCATTAAACAAGAAGGCAATCAAGAACAAGTATCCACTTCCCAAAATCAATGAGGTATTCGAGCAACTCAAAGGTGCCAAAGTATTCTCCAAGCTTGACCTTCATAAGGGTTATCATCAGATTCGCATTCGTGAAGAAGATATTCCCAAGACAGCATTCAGAACAAGCTTTGGTTCTTATGAATATACTGTCATGTCTTTCGGCCTTGTCAATGCTCCTCCAACATTCTGTCGGATGGTGAATTTCATCTTCAACCCCTACCCAATGAATTCGTCCTGGTGTATCTCGATGATATCTTGGTCTTCTTCAAGAATAAGAAGGATCATGACAAACATTTGCGATTGGTGCTCGACAAGCTCAGAGAGTATCAATTCTATGCGAAGTTTTCAAAATGTGAGTTTTGGCTCGATGAAGTTCTTTACCTTGGTCACATCATCTCTGCCAAGGGCATCGCTATTAACCCCGAGAAGGTGTCCGCAATTGTGAATTGGGAACCTCCTCAGAATGTCAAGCAGCTTCGCAGTTTTCTTGGTCTTGCAAGCTATTGCCGAAGATTCGTTGAGAATTTCTCTAAGATTGCAAAGCCTCTTTCTAACCTCCTCCAGAAGCATGTGAAGTATGTCTGGTCTCCTGAGTGTGACGTTGCTTTCAACACTCTCATAGAGAAACTCGTCACAGCTCCTGTCTTAACTCCTCCTGACGAATCCAAGCCTTTCGAAGTTTTCTGTGATGCTTCTCTTCAAGGTCTCGGTGCTGTGTTAATGCAAGAGAAGAAAGTTGTGGCCTATACCTCTCGTCAGTTGAAGCCCAATGAAAAGAACTACCCCACTCACGATCTTGAGTTGGCGGCAGTTGTCCATGCATTAATAACATGGAGACATCTCTTGTTGGGAAGGAAAGTGGACATATTCACCGATCACAAGAGTCTCAAGTACATCTTCACTCAGCCCAACCTCAACCTCAGGCAGACTCGATGGGTCGAAATGATTCAAGAGTACAATCCGAGTATTGAATATACTCCAGGCAAAGCCAATGTCATTGCTGATGCTTTGAGCAGGAAGGCTTATTGCAACAACTTAATTTTCAAGCCTTTCCAACCGGATCTTTGTGAAGCTTTCCGCAAGCTGAATCTCCAAGTTGTTCCTCAAGGCTTTCTTGCCAACCTCATAATCTCTCCTACTTTGGAAGATCAAATTCGTGAGGCACAACTCCTGGATACCATGGTGAAGAAGGTGAAACGTGGTATCGACAAGGGTCTTTCCAAATACAAGTGCTATCGCATTGATGACAGAGACACTTTATTCTTCGAGGACCGGATTGTGGTTCCTAAAGGTGATCTAAGGAAAGTCATTATGAACGAGGCACACAATTCTCTTCTGTCCATTCATCCTGGAAGTACGAAGATGTACCATGACCTCAAGCAGTCGTATTGGTGGACTCGAATGAAGCGAGAAATCGCTCAATTCGTGAATGAATGTGATGTCTGTCGAAGAGTGAAAGCAGAACACCAACGACCAGCTGGTCTCCTCCAACCTCTTGCTATCCCAGAATGGAAGTTTGATCATATCAAAATGGACTTCGTGACTGGATTTCCAAAGTCCAAGCGCGGAAATGATGTTATCTTCGTTGTCATCGACAAGCTTTCTAAAGTGGCTCATTTCCTTCCAATCAAAGAATCTATCACATCAGCTCAGTTGGCAGAGCTATACACCTCTAGAATCGTCTCCTTGCACGGCATTCCACAATTGATTTCTTCAGATCATGGAAGCATCTTCACTTCTAAGTTCTGGGACTCCTTCGAGAAGGCCATGGGCACAAACATTCGCTTCAGCACAGCTTTCCATCCTCAAACTAGTGGCCAAGTCGAGCGAGTCAATCAAATTCTTGAATATATGCTCAGGGCTTGTGTCATTTCCTTTGGCATGAAATGGGAAGATTGTCTTCCATATGCCGAATTCTCCTACAACAATAGCTTCCAAGCGAGTTCGGGCAAGGCCCCATTCGAGATTCTCTATGGCAGAAAATGTCGTACTCCTCTCAATTGGTCAGAGACTGGTGAACGCCAACTTCTTGGAAATGACTTAATCACAGAAGCTGGAGAAATGTGTAAAGTCATCAGTGATAATCTCAAAGCCGCGCAATCGCGCCAGAAGAGTTACTATGATAGTAAGCACCGTGATTTGGCTTTCGAGATCGGAGACCATGTCTACCTCCGCGTCTCTCCAATGAAAGGCACTCGTCGCTTCGGTATCAAAGGGAAGCTTGCCCCTAGATACGTGGGTCCTTTCAAGATTCATTGGCAAAAGATGCGACCTCGCCTATCAACTTGAGCTTCCTTCCAACTTCGTGAACGTGCACGATGTGTTCCACGTGTCACAGCTCCGTAAGTGCTTCAAGACGCCCGAGCGCACCATCAAATTTGAAGAGATTGACCTCCAAGAAGATCTATCTTATCATGAGCACCCCGTTGCTATTCTTGAAGAAATTGAGCGCAAGACTCGCAACAAGTCAATCAAATTCCTGAAAGTGAAGTGGCCGCACCATTCCGACCGAGAAGCCACCTGGGAACGTGAGGACCACCTCCGTTCCGAATATCTGGAGTTCTTTCAGTCCTAGATCTCGGGACGAGATCCTCTCGTAGTGGTGGAGTGTTGTAACACCCCGGATGTAACTTTCCATATTTGTAACTCCAACTCTTGCCATTTTCGGCTATGTGTTATGATATTCCCTTCGTGGTCAGGTTTTGTCTTTCGTTTTGCATTTTGTTCATGTCATGCATCTCATACCATGTCATCATGTGCATTGCATTTGCATACGTGTTCGTCTCTTGCATCCGAGCATTTTCCCCGTTGTCCGTTTTGCAATCCGGCACTCCCACCTCCTCCGGTGCACCCCTTTTGTTTTCCTTTCGTGAGCGGGTGTTGAACGTTCTCGGAATGGACCGAGTCTTGTCAAGTGGCCTTGGTATACCACCGGTAGACCACCGGTCAAGTTTCGTTCCATTTGGAGGTCGTTTGGTACTCCAACGGTTAACCGGGTAACCGCAAAGTCCGTTTGGGTGTTGCAGTAAAACCCCCCTCAAAACCTGCCCAAAACCCACTAAACTCTATTCCATGCTCTAGGTCGTTCGATCACGATCGTGTGGGCAAAAACCGCACCTCATTTGGACTCTCCTAGCTCCCTCTACCTATATATTTGCACCCCTCCCGAAATCATTCGCGGATCAAAACCCAAAAAAAATCCCCGCCGCCACCGGACGTGTCCGGTCGCCGCCGGACGGATCCCGCCGCCGCCCGCAGCCACTCCGCGCCTGCCACATGGCGCCCGCGCCGCC